>NW_026902147.1:0-901 GCF_033783945.1 Neopsephotus bourkii | reverse complement strand
CCAAGAACGTGATGGTCTCGAAGGGTGGCAGTGGCACCACAGCTCAGGATCAGGTCCTGACAGGGAGTGGGAGGGATTCCAGTGCTGGCCCATGTACCCCAGGCATGGGAGATGAGTGGGACCCATAGGGGCCTCGCAACCAAGGCCATGACCTGTGTGCCCAACCAGCCCATCCATGTCCCATTATGAGACCTGCTGGACACCCTCAGGTCAGGTTGAAGCTTCTGACCTGTTCAGGGACCTGCACCAACAGTGTCACCGATCAACCCCCTTATTGCAAATATTCAGGTCTCTGGCAACTTAGACAAAACAGACTGTCCTGGGTTCAGCAGTAGCAGTCATTTTTCTCTTTCTTGCTAGTTGGTGCAGTGCTGTGTTTTGACTTTCGGGCTGGGAACAGAAATGATAAAAATGATGTTTTGGTTTGGCCAAGGACTTTGTGAGCCTCATGCTCTGCCAGAGAGGATGGGAGCCCGGGAGGAAGCAGAGACAGGACACCTGACCCAAACTGACCAAAGAGGTATTCCATACCACAGCACGTCATGCCCAGGAGGTAACTGGGAGTTATCCGGAAGGGCTAGGTGAACTGCAGGGTTGGAGGAGGTATCGGTCGGTGCTTGATCGGGCTGGGGGGGGCAAGTTATTGGTCGCCTGGTGATGGGGTGTTGTATTCTCTTCCCTTGTTATTTCTTTTATCATTACTATTATTGGTGGTAGCAGCAGTGATTTGTCTTATACCTTAGCTACTAAACTGTTCTTATCTCAACCTGTGGGAGTTGCATTTCTTTTCGATTCTCCGCTCTGTTCCCCCAGGAGTAGGGGGAGGGCAGGAAGGAGAGGGAGTGGGTAACAAGCTGTCTGGCTGGGTTTAAACCACGACACAGACCAAATACAAGATACT
>NW_026902146.1:0-8863 GCF_033783945.1 Neopsephotus bourkii | reverse complement strand
CTTCGACTCCAGGCCTCCCCAGCTCAGCTGAGTCAGAAGGAGTTCAAGGCTGTCTCACTCAGTTCTAATCCTGGGTTGTGCAGGCCCTCGTGAGAATAACCATTGCTCCACACGCAGTACTCTCTGTACCCAGTGCTCTCAGTACCCGGTGCTCTAAGTACCCGGTGCTATCCTTGCTCGGTGCTCTCCGTACACGGTCCTCTCAGTACCCTGTGCTCTCAGTACTCTGTGCTCTCCGTACCCGGTGCTCTCAGTACGCGGTGCTCTCAGTACCCATTGCTCTCCGTACCCGGTGATCTCAGTACGCGGTGCTCCTCTTACCCGGTGCTCTCAGTAGCCTGTGCCCTCAGTACGCGCTGCTCTTCTTACACGGTGCTCTTAGTACCCACTGCTCTCAGTACCCGGTGCTCTCAGTACGCTGTGCTCTCAGGACCCAGTGCTCTCAGTACGCGGTGCTCTCAGGACGCGGTGCTCTCAGTACCCGGTGCTCTCATTCCCCGGTGCTCTCAGTACGCGGTGCTCTCAGTACGCGGTGCTCTCAGTGCCCATTGCTCTCCGTACCCGGTGATCTCAGTACGCGGTGCTCTCCTTCCGCGGTGCTCTCAGAACCCGGTGCTCTTAGTAGCCGGTGCTCTCAGTACCCAGTGCTCTCACTACCCGGTCCTCTCCTTCCCCGGTGCTCTCCGTACCCGGTGCTGTCTGTATGCGCTGCTCTCAGTACCCTGTGCTCTCAGTACCCGGTGCTCTCAGTACCGCTGCTCTCCTTACCCGGTGCTCTCAGTACACAGTGGTCTCCGTACGCGGTTATCTCAGTACGCGGTACTCTCAGTATCCCGTGCTATCAGTGCCCGGTGATCTCAGTACGTGGTCCTCTCAGTACCGATTGCTCTCAGTACCCTGTGCTCTTATTTCCCATTGCTCTCAGTAACCGGTGCTCTCAGTACCCAGTGCTCTCTGTACCAGGTGCTCTCAGAACCCATTGCTTTCAGTACCCGGTGATCTCAGTCCGCTGTGACCTCAGTATCCAGTGCTCCCATTACCCAGTGCTCTTAGTATGCGGTGCTCTCAGTACGCGGTGCTCTTCTTACCCGGTGCTCTCAGTACCCTGTGCTCTCCGTACATGTTTATCTCAGTACACGCTACTCTCAGACCCAGTGCTATCAGAACCCGGTGATCTCAGTGCACGGTGCTCTCAGTACCCAGTGATCTCCGTCCCCGGTGCTCTCACTACGCGGTGCTCTCAGTACCCGGTGCTCTTAGTACCGATTGCTCTCAGTATCCGGTGCTCTCAGTACCCAGTGCTCTCAGTACCAGGTGCTCTCAGTACCCATTGCTCTCAGTACCCTGTGATCTCAGTACTCGGTGATCTCAGTACCCAGTGCTCTCAGTAGCCAGTGCTCTCAGTACGCGGTGGTCTCAGTACCATGTGCTCTCAGTACCCAGTGCTCTCCTTACCCAGTGCACTCAATATCCAGTGGTCTCAGTACCAGGTGTTCTCAGTATGCGGTGCTCTTCTTACCTGGTGCACTCAGTACCCAGTGCGCTCAGTACCCAGTGCTCTCAGTACCCAGTGCTCTCAGTACGCGGTTCTCTCAGTACACAGTGCTCTCAGTACCCGGTGCTCTCAGTACCCGGTGCTCTCTCCACGCAGTCCTCTCAGCACGCGGTACTCTCAGTACCCAGTGCTCTCAGTACCTGATGCTCTCAGTACACGGTGCTCTCAGTACCCAGTGCTCTAAGTACCCGGTGCTCTCAGTACCCGGTGCTCTCAGTAACCACTGCTCTCAGTACCCGGTGCTCTCAGCACCCGGTGCTCTCAGTACCCAGTACTCTCAGTACACGGTGCTCTTATTACATATTGCTCTCAGTACCCGGAGATTTCAGTACGCGACGCTCTCAGTACGCCGTGCTGTCAGTACCCAGTTCTCTCAGTACGTGGTGCTCTCAGTACGCCGTGCTGTCAGCACCCAGTGCTCTCAGTACGAGGTGCTCTCAGTACCCAGTGCTCTCAGTACCCGGTGCTCTCAGTACTCAGTGCTCTCTGTACTCGGTGCTGTTAGTACCCATTGCTTTCAGTACCCGGTGACCTCAGTACGCGGTGCTCTCAGTACCCAGTGCTCTCATTACCCAGTGCTCTCAGTTACTGGTGCTCTCAGTACCTGGTGCTCTCAGTATGCGGTGCTCTCAGTATGAGGTGCTCTCCTTTACCCGGTGCTCTCAGTCCCCGGTGCTCTCAGTACGCGGTGCTCTCCTTACACAGTGCTCTCAGTACCACGTCCTCTCAGTGCGCGCTGATCTCCTTACCCGGTGCTCTCAGTACCCGGTGCTCTCCGTACGCCGTGCTCCCAGTACACCGTACTCTCAGTACCCACTGCTGTCAGTACGCAGTGCTCTCAGTACCCAGTGCTCTCCGTACACGGTGCTCTCATTACGCGGTTCTCTCAGTACCCTGTGCTCTCCGTACGCGGTACTCTCAGTACACAGTGCTCTCACTACCCAGTGCTCTCAGTACACGGTGCTCTCAGTACCCAGTGCTCTAAGTACCTGGTGCTCTCAGTACGCGGTGCTCTCAGTACGCATTGCTCTCAGTACCCGGTGATCTCAGTACGCGGTGCTCTCAGTACCCACTGCTCTCAGTACACGGCGTTCTCAGTACCCAGTGCTCTCAGTACGCGGTTTTCTCATTACGCGGTGCTGTCCTTACTTTGTGCTGTCAGTACCCAGTGCTCTAAGTACCCGGTGCTCTTAGTACGCGGTGCTCTCAGTACCCGGTGCTCTCAGTACCCGGTGCTCTCAGTACACATTGCTCTCAGTACCCGGTGCTCTCACTACCCTGTGCTCTCAGTACCCAGTGCTCTCAGTACCCGGTGCTCTCAGTACCCGGTACTCTCAGTACCCAGTGCTCTCAGTACCCGGTGCTCTCAGTACCCGGTGCTCTCAGTACCCAGTGCTCTCAGTACCCCGTGCTCTCAGTACCAGGTGCTCTCAGAACCCAGTGAACCAGAACCCGGAGCTCTCAGTACCTGGTGCTCTTAATACCCATAGCTCTTAGTACCCAGTGCTTTCATTACCCAGTGCTCTTAGTACCCGGTGCTCTCAGTACCCAGTGCTCTCAGTAGCAGGTGCTCTCAGTACACACTGATCTCAGTACCCACTGATCTCAGTTCCCTGTCCTCTCACTATACTGTGCTCTCAGTACACGGTTCTCTCAGCACCAATTGCTCTCATTATGCGGTGGTCTCAGTGCGCGGTGCTCTCAGCACCAGTGCTCTCAGTACCCGGTGTTCTCAGTACCCGGTGCTCTCAGTAAGCTGTGCTCTCAGTACGCGGTGCTCTCAGCACACATTGCTCTCATTATGCAGTGCTCTCAATAACCGGTGCTCTCAGTACTCGGTGCTCTCAGTACCCGGTGCACTTAGTACCCAGTGCTCTCAGTAAGCGGTGCTCTCTGTACCCGGTGCTCTCAGTACCCATTGCTCTCAGTACCCGGTGCTCTCAGTACCCAGTGCTCTAAGTACCCGGTGCTTTCAGTACGCGGTGCACACACTACCCGTTGCTCTCAGTACGCAGTGCTCTCAGTACGCAGTGCTCTCAGTACCCGGTGCTCTCAGTACCCGGTGCTCTCCGTACCCAGTGCTCTCAGTACGCGGTACTATCAGTACCCATTCCTCTCAGTAACCGGTGCTCTCAGTACCTGATGCTCTTTGTACCCAGTGCTCCCTGTACCCAGTGCTCTCAGTACACAGTGCTCTCAGTACCCGGTGCTCTCAGTACACAGTGCCCTCAGTACCTGGTTCTCTCAGAGCCCGGTGCTCTCAATTCTCAGTTCTCTCACAACCCAGTGCTCTCAGTACTCGGTGCACTCACTACCCAGTGCTCTCAGTACTCGGTGCTCTCAGTACCCAGTGCTCCAAGTACCCGGTGCTCTCAGTACGCGGTGCACTCAGTACCCGGTGCTCTCAGTACCCAGTGCTCTCAGTACGCAGTGCTCTCAGTACCCGGTGCTCTCAGTACCCAGTGCTCTCAGTACCCAGTGCTCTCAGTACCCGGTGCTCTCAGTACCCAGTGCTCTCAGAACCCAGTGCTATCAGTACCCAGTGCTCTCAGTACCTGGTGTTCTCAGTACGCGGTGCTCTCAGTACCTGGTGCTCTTAATACCCATAGCTCTTAGTACCCAGTGCTTTCATTACCCAGTGCTCTTAGTACCCGGTGCTCTCAGTACCCAGTGCTCTCAGTAGCAGGTGCTCTCAGTACACACTGATCTCAGTACCCACTGATCTCAGTTCCCTGTCCTCTCACTATACTGTGCTCTCAGTACACGGTTCTCTCAGCACCAATTGCTCTCATTATGCGGTGGTCTCAGTGCGCGGTGCTCTCAGCACCAGTGCTCTCAGTACCCGGTGTTCTCAGTACCCGGTGCTCTCAGTAAGCTGTGCTCTCAGTACGCGGTGCTCTCAGCACACAGTGCTCTCAGTAAGCGGTGCTCTCAGTACCCGGTGCTCTCAGTACCCAGTGCTCTCAGTACCCGGTGCTCTAAGTACCCAGTGCTCTCAGTACCCGGTGCTCTCAGTACCCAGTGCTCTCAGTACGCAGTGCTCTCAGTACCCGGTGCTCTCAGTACCCGGTGCTCTCAGTACCCGATGCTCTTTGTACCCAGTGCTCCCTGTACCCAGTGCTCTCAGTACACAGTGCTCTCAGTGCCCGGTGCTCTCAGTACACAGTGCTCTCAGTACCTGGTTCTCTCAGAGCCCGGTGCTCTCAATTCTCAGTTCTCTCACAACCCAGTGCTCTCAGTACGCGGTGCACTCACTACCCAGTGCTCTCAGTACTCGGTGCTCTCAGTACCCAGTGCTCCAAGTACCCGGTGCTCTCAGTACGCGGTGCACTCAGTACCCGGTGCTCTCAGTACCCAGTGCTCTCAGTACGCAGTGCTCTCAGTACCTGGTGCTCTCAGTACGCGGTACTATCAGTACCCATCCCTCTCAGTACCCTGTGCTCTCAGTACCCGGTGATCTTTGTACCCAGTGCACCCAGTACCCAGTGCTCTCAGTACACAGTGCTCTCAGTGCCCGGTGCTCTCAGCACGCGGTTCTCTAAGTACCCGCTGCTCTCAGTACCCGGTGCTCTCAGTACGCAGTGCTCTCAGTACCCGGTGCTCTCCGTACGCAGTGCTCTCAGTACGCGGTACCCTCAGTACCCGGTGCTCTAAGTACCCGGTGCTCTCAGTACAGGTGCTCTCAGTACCGGTGCTCTCAGTACGCGGTACTCTCATTAAACAGGGCTCCCAGTACCCGGTGCTCTCAGTACCCGGTGCTCTCAGTACCCAGTCCTCTCAGCACCCAGTCCTCTCAGTACCCCGTGCTCTCAGTGCCAGGTGCTCTCAGTACCCAGTGCTCCCAGTACCATGTTCTCAGTACCCGCTTCTCTCCGTACGCGGTGCTCTCAGTACCCAGTGCACTCAGTACCCAGTGCACTTAGTACCCAGTGCTCTAAGTATGCGGTGCTCTCCTTACCCGCTGCTCTCAGTACCCGGTGGTCACCGTACGCGGTACTCTCAGTACCAAGTGCTCTCAGTACGCGGTGCTCTAAGTACAAGGTGCTCTCCGTACGCGGTGCTCTCGGTACGCAGTACTCTCAGTACCCATTCCTCTCAGTACCCGGTGCTCTTTGTACCCAGTGCTCCCAGTACCCAGTGCTCTCAGTACACAGTACTCTCAGTTCCCGGTGATCTCCGTACGCGGTGCTCTCATTACCAGGTTTTCTCAGTACACAGTGGTCTCCGTACGCGGTGCTCTCAGTACGCGGCACTCTCAGTACCCAGTGCACTCAGTACCCGGGGCTTTCAGTACCTGGTGCTCTCCATAACCAATGCTGTCAGTACGCGGTACTCTCAGTACCCAGTGCACTCAGTACCCGCTGCTCTCAGTAACCGGTGCTCTCCGTACCCCGTGCTCTCAGTACGTGGTACTCTCAGTAACCAGTGCTCTCAGTACCCGGTGCTCTCAGTACCCAGTGCTCTAAGTACCCGGTGCTCTCAGTACGCGGTGCACTCAGTACCCGGTGCTATCAGTACCCAGTACTCTCAGTACGCAGTGCTCTCAGTACCCGGTGCTCTCCGTACCCAGTACTCTCAGTACGCGGTACTCTCAGTACACATTCCTCTCCGTACACGGTGCTCTCAGTCCCCGGTGCTCGCAGTCCCCGGTGCTCTCAGTACCCGGTGCTCTTTCTACCCAGTGCTCCCAGTACCCAGTGCTCTCAGTACAGAGTGCTCTCAGTGCCCGCTGCTCTCAGTACCCACTGCTCTCAGCACCTTGTTCTATCAGCCCCCGGTGCTCTCAATTCTCAGTGCTCTCACTACCCAGTGCTCTCAGTACGCAGTGCACTCAGTACCCAGTGCTCTCAGTACTCGGTGCTCTCAGTACGCGGTGCTCTCAGTACCCAGTGCTGTCAGTACCCGGTGCTCTTAGTACCCAGTTCTCTCAGTACCCAGGGCTCTCAGTGCCCTGTGCTCTCAGTACCAGGTGCTCTCAGTACCCAGTGCTCTCAGTACCCGGTGCTCTCAGCAGGCAGGTTCTCTAAGTACCCGGTGCTCTCAGTACCCGGTGCTCTCATTACGCAGTGCTCTCACTACCCGGTGCTCTCTGTACGCGGTGCTCTCAGTACGCGATACTCTCAGTACCCGGTGCTCTCAGTACCCTGTGCTCTCAGTACCCGGTGCTCTCAGCACCCAGTGCTCTCAGTACCCCGTGATCTCAGTGCCAGGTGCTCTCAGTACCCAGTGCTCCTAGTACCCGGTGCTCTCAGCACCCTGGGCTCCCCGTACGCCGTGCTCTCAGTACCCAGAGCTCTCAGTACCCAGTGCTCTCAGTAAACAGTGCTCTCAGTACCCAGTGCTCTCAGTACCCGGTGCTCTCCGTACGGAGTTCTCTCAGTACCCATTGCTCTCAGTACCCGGTGCTCTCAGCACGCGGTGCTCTCAGTACCCATTGCTCTCAGTAACCAGTGCTCTCAGTACACGGTGCTCTCAGTACCCAGTACTCTCAGTACGCGTTACTCTCTGTACCCAGTGCTCTCAATACCCGGTGCTATCAGTACCCGGTGCTCTCAGTAGACAGTGCTCTCAGTAACCGGTGCTCTCCGTACCCAGTGCTCTGACTACCCTGTACTCTCATTACCCAGTGCCCTCAGTACGCGGTTCAATCAGTACCCGGTGCTCTCAGTACCCATTTCTCTCAGTACCCGGTTCTCTCAGTACACTGTGCTCTCAGTACCCGGTGATCTTAATACCCATTGCTCTCAGGACCGGGTGCTGTCAGTACGCGGTGCTCTCAGTACCCAGTGCTCTCAGTACCCGGTGCTCTCAGTACCCGGTGCACTCCTTACACGCTGTACTCCGTACACGGTGTTCTCAGAATGCGGTTCTCTCAGTACCCAGTGCTCTCAGTACGCGGTGCTCTCAGTATGCGGTACTCTCCATACCCAGTGCTCTCAGCATACGCTGCTCTCAGTACCCAGTGATCTCAGTAAGAGTTGCTCTCAGAGTGCGATACTCTCAGTACCCAATGGTCTCAGTACCCGGTGCTCTCGGTACGCGGTACTCTCAGTAACCAGTGCTCTCAGTGCAATCTTTTCTCAGTACAAGGTGCTCTCAGTACCCAGCGCTCTCAGTACCCGGCGCTCTCAGTACCCAGTTCTCTCAGTACAATCTCCTCTAAGTACAAGGTGCTCTCAGTACCCAGTGCTCTCAGTAGCCGGTGCTCTCAGTAACCCATGCTCTCAGTACCCGGTGCTGTACTTACCCGGTGCTCTCAGTACCCAGTGCTCTCCGTACCCAGTGCTCTCACTACCCTGTACTGTCAGTACCCAGTGCTCTCAGTACGCAATGCTCTCAGTACGCAGTGCTCTCAGTACACAGTGCTCTCAGTACACGGTACTCTCAGTACACGGTGCTCTCAGTACACAGTGCTCACAGTACCCGGTTCTCTCAGTACCCATTGCTCTGAGTACCCGGTGCTCTCAGTACCCGGTGCTCGCATTACACTGTGCTCTCAGTACACGGTGCTCTCAGTACCTGGTGCTCTCAGTACCCGGTGCTCTCAGTACCCGGTGCTCTCAGTACGCATTCCTCTCCGTACACTTTGCACTAAGTACGCCGTACTCTCAGTACCCGGTGCTCTCAGTACCCGGTGCTCTCAGTACCCGGTGCTCTCAGTATGCGGTTTTCTCCTTTACCAGGTGCTCTCAGTATCCGGTCCTCTCAGTATGCGGTGCTCTCTGTACCCAGTGCTCTCAATACCCGGTGCTCTCAGTTCGCGGTCCTCCCCTTACCCGGTGCTCTCAGTACCCGGTGCTCTCCGTACGCGGTGCTCTCAGTACGCAGTACTCTCAGTACCCTGTGCTCTCAGTACAATCTCCTCTCAGTATCCGGGGCTCTCAGTACCCAGTGCTCTCAGTACCCAGTGATCTCTGTACCCAGTGCTCTCAAGTAGTCGGTGCTCTCAGTACCCAGTGCTCTCAGTACCCGGTGCTCTCCTTACGCGGTGCTCTCAGTACCCGGTGCTATCCGTACGCGGTGCTCTCTGTACGCAGTACTCTCAGTACCAGGTGCTCTCAGTACCCGGTACTCTCAGTAGGTGGTGCTCTCAGTACCCGGTGATCTCAGTACACAGTGCTCTCAGTACCCGGTGCTCTCAGTAAACTGTGCTCTCAGTACCCGGTCCTCGTAGTACCCCTTGCTCTCAGTACCCGGTGCTCTCAGTACGTGGTGCTCTCAGTACCCATTCCTCTCAGTAAGCCGTGATCTCAGTACGTTGTGCTCTCAGTTCCCACTGCTCTCATTACCCGGTGCTATCAGTACCCA